>NC_135655.1:114736640-114776640 GCF_964188315.1 Podarcis muralis | reverse complement strand
TCCTCTGCCTTTGGTCTTTTCCTGCAGTGCATTCATCCACACAATTACCTTTCCTCCTTCTTTATTATGGGGCTCAACACCCCTTTTTGAAAGCTACCAGGAGAAGCAGCAGTCATGAGCACTTGATACAAATATCACATTCAGCCAGTGGTTGACTTTTCCCTTTTGCAGATAGGTAGCCGTGTTGGTCTGCCATAGTCAAAACAAAAAAAAAATCCTTCCAGTAGCACCTTAAAGACCAACTAAGTTAGTTCTTGGTATGAGCTTTCGTGTGCATGCACACTTCTTCAGATACACACTGAAGAAGTGTGCATGCACACGAAAGTGTATCTGAAGAAGTGTGCATGCACACGAAAGCTCATACCAAGAACTAACTTAGTTGGTCTTTAAGGTGCTACTGGAAGGAATTTTTTTTGTTTTCCCTTTTGGTTTGTCATCCTTTTGCTGTGAAACAGAGAGTTTTGCCACAAGTTTCAGCTGCACATAGGCGTACACACTCCCATTTACTCCCATTTCTGGTTTGCGAAGCAGTGAGCACATGAGGTTGGCCACAATCCATATGTATCCTGTACCTATCCTGCTGTTTCTTAGGAAATACCACATTTGGATGCATTCCCCCCCCCCAACCAGCTTTGACCCAAACTGAGAAAAAGAATGACCCAGCTACGTCGTAAACTGCGAATGTGTACACACAGCCATAGACAGTGCCAAGTAGGACCATCAGAGAGAAACTGGTTTTTCAAAAGCAACTACAGTGGTACCTCGGGTTAAGAACTTAATTCGTTCTGGAGGTCCGTTCTTAACCTGAAACTGTTCTTAGCCTGAAGCACCACTTTAGCTAATAGGGCCTGCTGCTGCCGGCACGCTGCCACTGCACGATTTCTGTTCTCATCCTGAAGCAAAGTTCTTAACCCAAGGTACTATTTCTGGGTTAGCGGAGTCTGTAACCTGAAGTGTATGTAACCTGAAGCGTATGTAACCCGAGGTACCACTGTATCCTTAATTTTGAGAAGTAAGAGGTGAATTGACATTAAAGTGGTAAAGGTTGCTCCAAATTTTTGAAGGATTGTGAATGTCATTATATCACTATCTATTCAATTGGCCACTATTCCCTCTAATGTGTTTACTCAGCAACTTGGGCAGCTGTGGAGAACCAGACTGGTTACTTGTAACCAATATATTACTATACATTTCCTATCACAACTAAGTCCCATTGACTTGTGCGCAGGTTAATTGGGTATAGAATTGCAGCCTTAATTATTATTGGCCTGACCAAAGAGCCTCATATTTAGATTCTGGCAAGACTGACTCTAAGTCAAACACCAATGTTTCTTTTTGAATTGAATTAAAAGACATCGTACCCTTCAAAAGCACAAGTTAAGTGTAGCCATTTGCTTACACGACCATTTTTGCAGGCTACCAAAGCCATTTTTGAATCCTCAAAGTGACAAGCAAAATCAACTGGATCCACAATAAAATACAGCTTTTTGGATTTTAAGAAACGGGCATTTCAGTCTGAAATACCAAAACCTGGAACCAAGCACCCCCCATTGTGTGCAATACAGTCCGTGCCAAGGGACAAAATGGGGCAATAGATTTTCAAGGCAAAAATGGCACTTAACTGTCTATTTCTCATTGCAAAATCAATGGATGATAGGCACTTAAGTGCCATTATTTTCTTTGAAGATCTACCCCAGAGTGCACACATTGCTTGATACTTTTAAAACTAGACTGGTCAAACCACTTGAAAGTGTACTATGGGGAGCAGTACTGGTATAGAATAAATCTTTTAGTCTCCATTTGTGGACTTCTTGAGACAGAAACCCCATCATGACCTTTCTTTTCAATCTGTTTTTCTTTTAAAGACACAACCAATGGCTGTTTACATGGGTAAAATTGTATCAGGCCATCATACCAAAGAAAATTCTGGTTGGATGTGTTATAAAAGAGGCCATGGCATGTTGTGCTGGATGCAAGATTTTGGGGGTAGGGCTTGGGCAAGGTACCCTCATTGCCATCCTGCCACCCATCATCTGAGTGGGTTCCATTTCTTCCTCACTGCTGTCAATTCATTTGCCCTGTCTCTTCATCGGCCCAATCCAGACAATCGCCCAGAGGGAGAAAGAAAGGCATCTGGAAGGAGTAAGACTGTATTTCCTTGCTCTGCTCTTGCAGGGGACATGAGCTGGCAGTGAGACCAAGTAAGAGCAGCAGCGCCAGGAGATTCCAGGGGGTGGCAGTGGCTCGGGTCCCGTGATGCCAAGCCTAGACATTGAGTCTCTACTCCCATGCAGGCTACTTGTATTCCACTTCAGAGGGGAATAGGTGAGGGCTATAGCTCATGGGCAAATTATATGCTTAGGTTCCAGGTTCAAATCCCCAACATCTCCATGTTTGGGTTCGAAAAAAGAGATGACAACCTTGAGCAAGATGAGCCAATATTCTGACTCCTTGGAAGTCAGGTTTTTATTTATTTATTTTTTTATTTTTTTATTTTTTTATTTATTGCATTTAAACCACAGAGCCTAGGACTTGGCGATCAGAAAGTCGGCGGTTCGAATCCCTGCGACGGGGTGAGCTCCCGTTGCTCGGTCCCTGCTCCTGCCAACCTAGCAGTTCGAAAGCACGTCAAAGTGCAAGTAGATAAATAGGTACCGCTCCGGCGGGAAGGTAAACGGTGTTTCCGTGCGCTGCTCTGGTTCGCCAGAAGCGGCTTAGTCATGCTGGCCACATGACCCGGAAGCTGTATGCTGGCTCTCTCGGCCAAAAAAGCGAGATGAGCGCCGCAACCCCAGAGTCGGTCACGACTGGACCTAATGGTCAGGGGTCCCCTTTACCTTTTTTACGCAAGAAGTCATACATGTTTTTCTCCCCCTTCCCCATTTTTATCCTGACAACAATCCTGTGAGGTAGGTTCGGCCGAGAGGTGATAATGACTGGCCCAAGGTCCCCCACTGAGCTTTGTTGCTGAGCGGTTGATTTTAAACCCTGCCCTCCCAGGTCCAACAATGTAACCAGGGACTCACCAGATCACCACTGATCATTCTCCAAGCTGCCATTACAAGCTGCACTTGCTCTCGCCTGCCTGATCTCTCCCCCCCCCCAACGAGCCTTCATTACTTTTGTCTCCGATAAGCCTGGAGAGCTTCCAGCTGTATTCTCCTCCAGTTAGGAAGACTTATGAGGAGCTTTGAGAATCTCTTGTTTCGGTCTGAACGAAGCTGGGCTCCTGATGCATCGCTTCAAAATCATTTTGCCCAGGGTGAAAACTGAATCACTTTAAGAAGTGGAGGGCACAATCAATGGAACTGGTGGCAAACGGCTCTGCGATGCCTGGCGTTTCTTTGTTTTATTTATTTTTTGGTAATGTAATCAGCTGTCTGTGCCTGTTATATAAATGGAATGTGCTGCACTGGTTTAAAGGCAGCAGTTCTGTGCGGTGGGCAGAGGGGCATTGTAGCATCCTTGCGTCAGAGATTAGACTGGCCTGGCTGGGGTCTGTCATAATGCTGTTTCTCTTTGGCACGCAGCCCATGTTTCCACGCCAAAGCACACAACGGAAAGCAAGCGCTGCCAGATGCCCGCTAGGAGCAGCAATCTACAGGGAGATCTTCGTTAAGGGTTTTGAGGATCACCGTCTCCTGGGAGTAGCCCATCACCACATGTCATTAAGCTTCATCCAGGATACTGATTAACCAGGCACAGAGATTTCATTTGAACAGCCAGAAGATAACTTTGTGTCGAAGAGGCTCTAAGGAGGTTCCAGCAACAGAATGAAGAGGAAAGTAAACATTATTTTATTCATTCATTCATTCATTCATTCAATTTTTATACCGACCTTTATCAAAGGATCCCAGGGCAGTATACAACATTAAAAACACATTTTACAGAGCATCAATAACAAAAACTTAATAAAAAGCATAATAACAGACAGCATAATAATAAAATGACTGTAGTAATAATCCTGTCCCCCCCAGTTTTAATAGGCCATAGATTATTTAATGGACAAAGGCCTGGGCAAAGAGGGATTTTTTTGACTGGCTTTTGAGGCCCAGTGCCGAGGGCCTTCTGGCAGTTCCCTCACTGCAAGAAGTGAGGTTACAGAGAAGCAGGCAGAGGGCCTTCTCGGTAGTGGCGCCCGCCCGGTGGAATGCCCTCCCACCAGATGTCAAGGAAATAAACAACTATCTGACTTTTAAAAGACATCTGAAGGTAGGCCTGTTTAGGGAAGTTTTTAATGTTTGATGTTTTATTGTGTTTTTAATATCCTGTTGGCAGCCACCCAGAGTGGCTGGGGAGGCCCAGCCAGATGGGCGGGGCATAAGTAATTAATTATCATTATTTATTTAATGATGGCACCAGGTGAGCCTTTCTGGGGAGAGCATTCTACAGTCGGGGAGCCACCATGGAAAAAGCCTCTTTTTGGGTTGCCGCTCTCCAAACCTCTCAGGTAGGGGGGACATAGATAAGGACCTCGGATGACAAGCGCAGGTTCTGGGATGGTTCGTATGGAGAGAGGTGGTCTTTAAGGTACTGAAGTCCTGAGGCATGTAAGGCTTTTAGGTCAACAAAGGCACTTTGAAGTGGGCCGTAAACTGATTGGCAGCCAGTGCAGTTGGGCCAGGATTGGTATGATGTGCTCAAAGCATCTTGTTCTGGTGAGCTGTCTGGCTACTGAATTTTGCACCAGCTGAAGTTTCCTCACTATCATCAGAGGCAGCCCCACATATACAACACATTGCGTAATCCAGCCTAGAGACTGCCAAATTGTAGGCCACAGAAGTTAGGCTATCCCTGTCCAAATAGGAGTGTGGCTGGGTCACCAGCCAAAGCGGACAGAAGGCACTCCGCACCACTGAGACCAACTGGGCCTCAAGCAACAGTAATGGATCCAGGAGTACCTCCAAGCTAGGTACCTGTTCCTTAAGAGGGAATGTAACTCCCTCAAGATCAAGCAACCTCCTGTCCACCCAGTCAGCAGGAAGGTAAACGGCGTTTCCGTGTGCTCTGGTTTCCGTCAGTTTTCCCATTGCGCCAGAAGCGGTTTAGTCCTGCTGGCCACATGACCAGGAAAGTCGTCTGTGGACAAACGCCAGCTCCCTCGGCCTGAAAGTGAGATGAGCGTTGCAACCCCATAGTTGCCTTTGACTGGACTTAACCATCCAGGGGTCCTTTACCTTTTTACCTGTGCCATGTCAAATCTAACATCTGCCTCTTTTTGCTGCTCTTTGTGGTCTCATCCATACTCACTTCTCTGCCCTGCCTCAGCCTTCACTTCTCATCTTTCATAATGGACGAGCTAAATGGGAATGACTTGAACATGGAAACTGAGGTGATGTGCAGATGGAAGGGAGTTCCAAATGTAAGACACAGCGTAAGAGAAGAGGCCATGAAGATTTAAATAATCTCAGTACCCTTGAAGTTTCGTGTGTGGCGTGTAACAATATCCTGCACTTAGACCCTTACTTTACACACCATACATTTCAGGCACATGACTCCCCCCCCCCCAAGAATCCTGGGATCTGTAGTTTGTTTAGCATGTAGAGAACTGTAGCTCTGTGGGGATTAAACTACAGTTCCCAAGATTCTTTGGAGGGAGTCATGTACTTGAAATGTATGGTGTGTACTCAGCCTTAGTGAGTCACTTCTGGTCAAGGACCTGTTCTAAAATCTGCAGCTTGGATCGTGAGCTGGATCGCCACTCAGGGGAATGTGCTGTCAGGGTAGGGACCCTATGGAAATATGCAGGCAGTTGCATAGGAGGAAGGGTGAATTGGCGAAAACAACTTCCTTCCCCTTCCTATGAGAGCCTGCACAGGATCAGAAGGTCACCTGTAAATGGGAAAGGCCCTTCCATTTACAGAAGGAGTGCTTGGGGAGCCAAACCAGAGTTTTTGCAATACTAGGCAATTGTTACCTGGCACCCCAGCTAGGAAATGAGCTCCCCCGCAAAATCAGGCAAGCTGACACATTCCATGAGTTTTCAATGACTGCTAGAATCATTTTTATTTCATCGAGCCTTCGAGTAGTTGCAGGAGAAGGAAATTGCCTTTATCAAATCAGAAATGTACATGTCTGCTTCATATATTGAATGTTTATACTTCTTCTTCCCTTTGCTTGTAATCTGTTTTGATCCTACATGCTGCAACCCACCCTGTGACCTTAGGGTGAAGGTAATATAGGTGCTTGGTATTAAGAAACTGATAAGCCCAGGAGTTCTGTAAGATTGCCTGTCACAGGTCTAGGGAGGAACACAAGGAGCTGAGTCAGATCTTTGGTTCATCCAGCTCAGTACTGCTGATGCAAGTTGTTCCCAACCTTTTTAACACACACACACACACACACACACACACACACACACCGCAATTTCATAGCCTTACAAAGGCTTTAAGACAGCCTCTGAACCATTTGAGCCACCAATGGCACAAACAGAAGCAGGGGCTGTCTTAAAGTCCTTTGCCAAAGTTTGAAGGAGGGGGACATGGACTTTGAGGACCACTTCTGCAAAGGGCCCTTCGAAGCAACCACCTCCCTTTCTCCTTTAAGAACAGTTTGGATTTGATATCCCGCTTTATCACTACCCTAGGGAGTCTCAAAGCGGCTAACATTCTCCTTTCCCTTCCTCCCCCACAACAAACGCTCTGTGAGGTAAGTGAGGCTGAGAGACTTCAGAGAAGTGTGACTGGCCCAAGGTCACCCAGCAGCTGCATGTGGAGGAGCAGGGAAGTGAACCCGGTTCACCAGATTACAAGTCTACCACTCTTAACCACTATACCACGCTGGCGTGAGCAGACAATAGCATGAACAGACAGGCCACAGGCGA
The DNA here is from genome assembly GCF_964188315.1 of Podarcis muralis. Classification (NCBI taxonomy): domain Eukaryota; kingdom Metazoa; phylum Chordata; class Lepidosauria; order Squamata; family Lacertidae; genus Podarcis; species Podarcis muralis. Next base: position 114,769,817 of record NC_135655.1, on the reverse strand, counting down.
ACCCTTAAAGTCAATCCATTGCCTATGATGGAATGGATGCAGACTTCACACCATGCTTAGAGCAGTCCTACTGAAGCACTAAGTAATTTAAGTCCCAATAGCTCAGCTGGTTAGAGCATGGTGCTGATAAGGCCAAGGTTGAAGTTTCAATTCCCAGATGGGACAGCTGCATATTCCTGCATTGCAGGGGGTTGGATTAGAGGATTCTCAGGGTCCCTTCCAACTCTACAATTCTATGATTCTGTGCCTGATTTCAGTGTGTTTTCTCTAAGCATGGCTAAGTCTAGAGCCAGTAGCAGAGGAAGCCACTCGGGCACCTGGGATGGCATGCCCAGGGGCGGGGTGAGCCAGGGCACACAAGGGCGGGGCACACTGCGGAACCTCTGGAGTCTGCCTGCCTTTTTCCACTCAGATGTCCTACAGCTGGGGGACAGGCAACGGGCGGACCATTTGGGCAGCATGGAGCCTGCATGCGCCCAAGCTACCGTGTCTCTCCCAGGAGAGATGTGTGGCTCAGGTGTGCTGCAAGCCACCTGAGTGTGGGTGAGTGCCACACAGCATTTTGTCACCCGCCTCAGTGGTGACACCCAGGGCAGGCCGCACCCACCACACACCCCTTCTTCCACCCCTGTCTAGAGCCAACCCATTGTGCTTTCTAATATACAGTGGTACCTTGGAAGTCAAATAGAATCCATTCTGGAAGTCCATTTGACTTCCAAAACGTTCGGAAACCAAGGCACGGCTTCCGATTGGCTGTAGGAAGCTCCTGCAGCCAATCGGAAGCTGCAGAAGTCGCGTTGGACGTTCGAGACATTCGCCAACCAGAAAACTCACTTCTGGGTTTGCGGCGTTTGGGAACCAAAACATTTGACTCACAAGGCGTTCAGGATCCAAGGTAAAACTGTACTGTGTTTTATACTTTCAGTGTATTTGCTCTCCAGTGATTCTGAAAAGAGTGTTTGGGAGTTCTAGGTTTGTTTTTAACAGTAAGTCAGTTTTATTCTTGATTTTAGTACTGTTAATCTTTTATACTTGTAGTTTTTTTTTTTATTTCCTGTGAGCTGCTTTGGATTTGTTTTACCCAGAAAAGGACCATATGGATATTTAATAAAACAAATATTTCATGAATATTTGGTTGCATTTGAGATGAGTGTTTAATGCAACATGCATTGACAACGTGTTGATTGGTGTATTGCTTTTTTGTAACTGAAAAACTGTCAGACAAAGAAGTTTTTGTATTTTTTAAGGTGGGATAAAATGAATATCAAATATTTCCATGTGTTCTGCGCATTTTTGGGAGTGTTCTACAGGTTGAGTTTTGTGAGGCAATTTCCCAGCCTTTCTAAAAGAACAAAAGCCGAAGCCAAATCTAATTTGTCCAAAAAGAAAACCCCGACTTCAGCAGAGTTCACTTGCAGATGTTATTTGCACCATTTATTTATCAAAAATAACTAGAAAATGTTTTTAAAGCATCATCCCAAATGGTACAAATAGAAATGTGACATGCTTGGCAAGGCTGTCTATTTTACTTATACTGCTTCACTGTTTCATATTCTGAGCAAACTGAGAGGCGATTTTCCCTCAAGAGTTCAGGAGGGCATATGGTTTCATTTCTTCAGAAAATTGTTTCTCGGGATTTCAATCTTTTTAGCTAGATATGACAAAACATAATATCAGGAACACTTATGCTTCTTATCAGTTCTGTTTTCGAACATAAATCATCGATCAGTATACATTTAAGTCAGGTGGCTAAGACGCCTCGAAGAAAACAGATAAATGGACCCAAATATTTTAACAAAACTGCACCAGCTCACACCCCTAGCATTAAGTGGCTGAACGAGCCTAATGTATGAAATCTGAGCTAAGCTGAATATATCTCCCCAATGTTGTTGTACTTTACTCTAATGGCACAGAGTTTTTTCTTATACATTTCTATGGCTGGTTTATGCATTGATCCACTTCATAAACTCTGTACGCATTAGGGTGCAAGGGGTATGGGCCAAACTAAATGTGGCATTAATTGCACACAAGCAATCACACACACACACATTCCATATAGAACCTGCTATGTAGTCAAACACTTGTTCTCTCCTTGTGCAGTATGGACAGCCTTCATTGCAGCAGACAGATTGCAAGGCGAACTTTATTCGTTCACCAGTGTAATCTCAAAACCCCTTTTTTCTTAAACTGGCAGCAGTCAGCACAGAGATCAGCATAGTGGGGTAGGAGAGCTGAAAATAATGCCAATATATTTCATTTGCTATGCATCTGGCAATCTCTAAAGTTGTTGTAACCAAATGTTGCATGATCAAGGAGCAGTTTTTTTGTCTATGTTTGGATACCACCATTTTGAAACAAGATGGAATGCTGATTTAAAAAAAAACTGCACTGTTTTAGTTTGCTTACTTGTTTCCTTATAATTCCTGAGCAATGCCAAGTATGAAGATACAAGTGTCCCACAATATAGCTTGAACATGGGAGAATCTGATAGAGCTTCTTAGGTTAGGTCCCAGGCTCAGCTTCCAAGGCTCCTTAAGACTCCCCGGCACTTGTTCCTCCCTACTTCCCAAGCGCAGGGTGTCCTTCTAATCTAGTCTATCAGTGTTAATGCTAATGCAAAACGGTGGCACTGTGGTCTAAACTACTGAGCCTAGGACTTGCTGATCAGAAGGTCGGCGGTTCGAATCCCCGCGACGGGGTGGGCTCCCATTGCTCTGTCCCAGCTCCTGCCAACCTAGCAGTTCGAAAGTACGTCAAAGTGCAAGTAGATAAATAGGTAGCGCTCCAGCAGGAAGGTAAACAGCATTTCCATGTGCTGCTCTGGTTCGCCAGAAGCGGCTTAGTCATGCTGGTCACATGACCCGGAAAAACTGTCTGCGGACAAACGCCGGCTCCCTCAGCCAGTAAAGTGAAATGAGCGCCGCAACCCCAGAGTCGTCCACGACTGGACTTAACAGTCAGGGGTCCCTTTACCTTTACCTTTTTACAGTGTTATTTAGACAATTGCAGCAGCCATTTAAAATTGTAAAAAGGTAAAGGTAAAGGGACCCCTGATCATTAGGTCCAGTCGTGACCGACTCTAGGGTTGCGGCACTCATCTCGCTTTATTGGCCAAGGGAGCTGGCGTACAGCTTCCGAGTCATGTTTACCTTCCCACCGCCGTTTACCTTCCCACCGGAGCGGTATCTATTTATCTACTTGCACTTTGACGTGCTTTTGAACTGCTAGGTTGGCAGGAGCAGGGACCTAGCAACGGGAGCTCACCCCGTTGCAGGGATTCGAACTGCCGACCTTCTGATCGGCAAGTCCTAGGCTCTGTGGTTTAACCCACAGCGCCACCCATGTCCCATTTAAAATTGTACCATGTCTAAAAAAAATTATTCCCTTTCTCACTATGGTGGTGGCAGTCTCCACAGAGCAGAATTTCATAGGGGAACTACAATGCAACAAATGTCAAAACTGCAAAGGAGAACGTTCCTCTTCAACCAGGCCTTTGGCTGATTAACATCCTATACCCTTTTAAAGGTGTTTGTGGGAGGGGTGAGGTTGGGGTTATTGTTTTGTTTCGGTTCTAGTTTTTATTATGTACTTTTAGGGTTGCCATATTTCCAGAGGTAAAAATCCATACAAACAAAGTTTCGCCCCCCTCCCAGCCAGCCACTACCGCCAAGCCCGAAACAGACCCAGAGCCTGAAACCCAAGTTGCCTGCACGCACACACATTTTTTTTTACACCCCCCCCCCAAAAAAAACCAGACATTTGCTTGCAATTGTAAAAATCCCACTGGGTGGGCATGGAGCCCCCCCCCCCAGAGGACATGTCCAGGATTTCCCAGACGTATGGCAACCCTATTTATATGTCATGAATAGTCCTGAGACCCACAGATGAAGGGTGGCATGCAAATTATTATTATTATTATTATTATTATTATTATTATTATTATTGGAGTAGGAATAGGAGTAGGAGTAGAAAGAACTCTTGTCCTTTTACTGAACTGTTGGGGAGAAAGATACCTGCATAGGTTTCAAATAAGTGTGTAAATATGCAGAAAGATTATTCACGCCTGCATTTTCATTATTTACATGGACAAAAACCCAAGACACATCCTTGTCTGTCTCTCTCTTATGTCTGTGTCTGTATATTACAGACACACACACACACACACACACACACACACTTCTTTTCTTCTCCCTCTTTTTGGAAATAATTGCTTGCAAGATGGGAGCTAACACACAATCTCAACTTGTAGTAGAGGTAATTGCAGCACTTACTGCTCCTGTCATCTTGATGTATTACTATGTATCAAAGGTCACTGTTTTGTAGTCATACATTATCAAATTTGAAAGAGCAATATTTGATTCTGATCAGCCTTTAAACTGCCCGCAATGTACATGAAACGGATAGAGGAGTTTCTTAGCTTTAAGCATCACGCGGCTGCAGATGGTGGTAGCGTTGACGCTGGCGGCACCGGGAGATAAACCGATGTTTCGGAGGCTGAGGGGTCAATGAGCCGGCTTGACAGGGTTAGATGTCAGCACTATGAATCTAATGCAATGCATTGCAGTGATCACAAGCTAAAGTGGCTATACTAATGAAAATAAAACCACCTGAAAAATGACACGGGGCAGTACCAGGCGGGCAATAATGTAGAAATAAGGACATAAATCACCATTTAGAGACAATAAGCCTATAACAGCTCCCCTGAAATGTTTACATCTTCTACTGATAAGCTATCCCAGGACAAAAAGTCCACAGTTTCCCCATTTGGTGCACTTTTGTGAAGATGCAATTCTCAACATAAAACGAAGTAATCAAAAGAGGATCCAACTACTGCCTGGACTTGCCAGGCACCCTCCCAGTACGACTTAATAGTCTTGTTCCTTCTTGACCCTAGAGGACAGCTAGCTGCTGATACCATGACTCGACCGTTTATGCAATTGGTTGCTCTATAGATAGGTTCTTATGTGCAGAGGAGCTGCAGACTGGATTTGTCTAATATGGAAGCTCGTCACATTAGTTCAGTGATGGCCTCCACACCACCAGTATAACCTAAGTAAGGGTTCCTAGATGCTATGTGACTCAATTCAAGGCAACTGGGGAAGAATGGTTACCAGGGAACGAACTCACAAGATATTCATCGTTTCCAAAGGCCATGAAATGTTGTATGTCGGTACAACATGTGAGTGGGCACAAGATGTGGGTCACAATATTGATTATCAATTATGGGGAAAGTTGTGGAAAACAAAATAGGAATTTTACGGCATTTTACGTGATAAAAGAAAATATGGTGGAAATGGCCCACGGACGGCATTTAACACCCGCCAAATTGGCGAAAATGTCTAAAAAAGAAAAAGGTACATCTTGGAAGTGTAATGAAATTGAGGGATATTTTATTCGCATGTGGTGAATAATTAAAGAATATTAGGAAACAATATATAATGATTTTTTTTAAAAAAATACTTTTTAAAACTTTCCCCAAAACACCTGAGATTTTCCTCTTGGGGATGGTAACAACGGAGGTCCCAAAAAAACGAAAGAGTTTACTACTCCACGCCACTGCTGCAGCTAGAACCTTATTGGCACAAAGGTGGAGAACAAGGATAGTGATGAATGGCTGTGTAAAATGTTTGAATATGCTGAATTGGCTGGTCTGACGAACAGGATAAAAGAAAACAAAGATAAGGAATATAAGGAGGAATGGATAATGTTTATTGACTACTTCAAGAACCAGTATATAGACAAATACATAGCTTAGCAGGTCTCAAGGAAATCCAGCAGAGTTGAAATACCGTATTGGCCCGAGTATAAGCCGCACCCAAATATAAGCCGCACCTTTAAAATTCGGGGGGGGGGGGGGGAGAGAGAAAAGACAATACCCGAATATAAGCTACTCCCTTAAAATTCTGTAGGCACTCCCACCCATTCCGTTTTACCATATGTCTGTTTCAGCAGCGATATCGTAAAAGTTGGTTTTTGTAAGGTCACGAATTTAAGCCGCACTTCAACTTTTCACGGTTGGAATTGGGGGGAAAAGTTAGGCTTATATTCAGGCCAATACAGTAGATAAGAGTATTTAATAGATAACAAATTGGATGATTAAAAAGATGTGGGTTACATGGAGTAGTAGAAAAGCAAAGGAACTAGGAAAAGGGTGGAAGGGAAGTCATATGGTGTGTGTGTGTGTGTGTGTGTGTGTGTGTGTGTGTGTATACACACACACACACACACACACACACACACACATGCTGCATTTGGTACAAAATTGTAAGTGGGAAGGTGGGAGGGGGGTCAAATATGCTCTCTGTTCCTGTTTTTGAAAATGCAACTAATTTATTTATTTTTTTTAAAAAATGTTGTATGCCAGCCCTAATGATCAATTTGGAAAGAGTTCTCACATAGTACCCACAAGCGCTCTCTTTTCCATTCCCTTTTAACAGTGGGGTTCAGTACATAGAGGCCTAGGTGAAACCTGGAGGTTCAGTTCCACCTGTAGACAGATGGGAAGGTTTTCCCCAGGTTTAACTTTCTCAGAATTGTACACATTGCTATTTTTCTAGAAATAGAGGTGTCTTAGTTCTCTTATAATGGCAATGGTGACCATCTGAGAGGTGCCGGGGGGAAAAAGCCCTAATTGTACATTGTTTCTGACTAAGAAAGTCCTGAAGATACTAATGATTGAAGTAAATAATAATAATAATAATAATAATAATAATAATAATAATAATGCAATACACTGGTACCTCGGGTTAAGAACTTAATTCGTTCCGGAGGTCTGTTCTTAACCTGAAACTGTTCTTAACCTGAAGCACCACTTTAGCTAATGGGGCCTCCTGCTGCCTCCTCGCCGCCGCTGCACAGTTTCTATTCTCATCCTGAAGCAAAGTTCTTAACCCGAGGTACTATTTCTGGGTTAGCGGAGCCTGTAACCTGAAGCGTATGTAACCCGAGGTACCATTGTAATAAAATCACATCAGCAATTATTAAAAACAGATTTAACAATACAATCATGTCTACATCGAATAAAGCCGCACAATATTCAGCAGGTAAGTGTGTATGTATAAGATTGCAGCCTTAGTGTCATTGTCCCAGCTTCTGGGGAGCAAAAGAAAACAGACTGAGGCAGCTGGCAGGCAGGCTAAGTGTTTTCTTCTCAGAGCAACTGTGCAGCGGCAGACCTTAGGGTCTTAAATTTCAGCGGCACCCTGTGCAATGCCAAAATTCACACCCCCACCTCCCGTGCTCCATTCTAAATCATAGTTGCAGCATCCCCTGCATCACCCCCAAGGCTCCACGCCAGGGCGACTGAACCAGTCGTGCTCCTCTATATCTGCCTCTGCTGTGCCTCACAAGGTGAAGTGGGAGAGCCAGTGTGCTGTAAGTGGTTAGCGTTGGTCTAGGACCCGGGAGACCAGAATTCGAATCCTCATTCATTCAAGAAGTTCACTTGGGCCGGTCACTGCCTCCCAGACAATCCTAAGGTGTAAGGATAAAATGGGGAAGGGGAGCAGAGTGTACACCACTTTGAGCTGCTTGGAGGAAAGGTGGACTGCATAAATGTACCACTTAATTCTGCAGGAATTTTTTACTGTTGGAGGGAGTGCTTTTGTGCAGGATAAGTAGCAAATGAGTGTATCATGGGGGTGGGGCAGGTCCAACCCAGCCTTCTCTCTTTTGTGCTAATTTTCTATCTGCAGGACAGTATTTTGTTTGGTGCATTTCAAAAGCAAACATACCTAAACATACCTTTATTTTTCTTTTAAAAATGTTTACGGGTACTCTCCTTTTCCTAATCATATTGAAATACTGCCCCTCAATGAGGCCAAACTTAGATTCACAAAACATTTGGGGGGGTGTACCCCTGCGTCCCCCCAGGAAAAAAGCACTGCCTAAAAGAGAATTTTAAAATGTAGTTAGAACTGATACTAGTGCTTTGGGGGGGGGGACTCACCACGAAAGTTGTTTGTTGTTTATTGATTACAAATATGGGTGGATTTTTGGCTCAGGCATTGGGCATTGGGTTCCAGCCCCGTCCCCCATCTCCCGACTCACACAAAAATAATTATTTAATTTTAAAAGGTAAGGGCACTCAGTTCCCCTGAGTTCCAGCTTTAAAATTCCCTGACTGACACTGCCCGTTTCTTGTGCTACCTTTGCAGCACAGGGGCAATTGCAGCCAGTTCTGCTCCTTCCCACATGGCTCAGTCAGGTAGCGTTGAGGAGCCCTGGACCACACGCAGTAAGTGTGGTTCTAACCCAGGTCAGCATTGTTGCGTTTTCTAGCAGGGATGCTTTCAGCATTGTGGGAAGAGCTAACTTGCATGTCTTCCAACAGCCTGGAGCCTGACATTAGCTTTGCAGTGTGGGAGCAGCTGCACTGTGGCAGCTGCCTGCCCAATGCTGTAAAGGTAATACACTCTAGCATTCGATGAACTTGTCACAGATTGTAAATCCCACTGAAAAAAAAATGGGGACAGGAGAAAAGCAGGAGGGGAAAGAAACAGAACCGGCAGACAACTGTTTATATAGGGGAGAGAGAAATATGCGGCTCTGTAGCACAACCTGCGCCCCACAATAAATGTTACAGGTACACAACTGTGTGTTTCTAGGCAGCCATGTTAGATGTTGCAGCAAACACAGCAGTCTTGTGGCACCTTAAAAACTGACATAAGCTTAAAGAGTAACAAATGTTCTCTTTTATTGAAGTGGGGATGTGTGTCCGGTTTTGAGGGAGGGAGGCCTTCGCTCTTCCTCTTTTCCAAGACTCGCTTTTTATTCGGAGACGCAGCCAAAGAAGTTGGCCTCCGTAGGTCAAACACCTGTTAATTGACCTGCATGAAATGTGTGGACTTCAGCCAGCTGCTGTTGGGCAGACCTCTGTCACCTCATCCATTTTGGTGAAGTCCAAATCTGACAGACCCTAGAAATAGAACCATCATAATCTTTCGTGGATGTTATATCTCTATATCTACACACGTAGAGAAAAGAGAAAAATAAAATTATTGGGCTGTATCTAAATGGGGTTCCCCTCCACTGATGAAATAAATGATTTGATTCAACAGGTGCTTTTGTCAGCATAATAGAGAGGGAGGCAATTTTGGCAAAACACGTCCTCCCTGCTGTCCTCTGTGTCCCAGGATTAGAATCACAGAATAGCTGGAAGGGACCACAAGGATCGTCTAGTCCAACCTCCTGCAATGTAGGAATATTTCAGCCCACATGGATCCCTTGAAAATCTGCTTTGGGACGTGGGGCTGTAGAGGGAGAAGGAATATTCAAAAATCACCTCCTTGACAGAAACTTCCATTAGTTCAAAAGGCATTCTGTCAGCTGAGGGACACCAGGAGCATACAAGCCATGGGTTTTATTTGTTGCAAAACGCCCAATTTTATTAATGTTCAGTATTTTTAAATGCCTGCCTTTCAAAGCAAAAGGCCTGTCAATGTGGCTCTCAGTCAAAACCATAAAACATGAATTACCATACACAGCAGGTAAGATGCAACCCAGTGCAGATAAACCAGATTAGGCAATTTAGCATGCTTTAAAACACAGAAACGACAACAATTTGCAGTCTAGCCTGGCACCTTTAGCAAAAAAAGCAGGTTGCAATGATGAAGGTCTTTAAGGCCCATTTGAAAGCCGATGAGGAAGGAGCCAAACATTCATCCTTTGAGAGAGAATTCCACAAATATGAGGCCACCAACAAAAAGATCACATCTCTTATGCCTGCCAGTATAATTTACCTTGGTGGCTGGCCCACAAAAGAAGCTTCTGCAACCAAGCAATGGCTTATGAGTTCAGATGGCCCTTCAGATAACCTGGCCCCAAACTGCTTAAGGCAAGGATCCGGAACTGGATCTGGCCAATGGGTTGGATCCTTAACTCTGCGCTGCCCCTACAGGACAAGTTCAACTGGTTGGGTAAGGCTTAGTAGGAGTAACTGGAGGGTTTCAGAGGTGAGTGGAAAGAGGATGAATGAATTCAACACTGTGCTATTGTAGACATTCTGCCTGTGCAAGAATGTTCTCCAGACCCAGGTTCCCCAGATCCCCTCTCCAGAGCCAATTTTAGGGGGTGAAGGCAGAGGAGAGGAGGGAGAAGCCCTGTATCAGAAGCCCCTGAAAGCAAGGCCTCTACTGCTGCAATTTGTAAGGTGAATCTCGGCTGTTGTCTGGATGCCAAGTCTAACTGCAGATGGATGGTGAACAAGTCTAACCATTGATAAACAATGGAGGGTATGACCTTGGATACAAGTTTCCCAGAGGCCGGGTCTACTCCGGCCTCGCAACTGGTCAGTCACTAGATCTACCAGAAATAATAGCTCTGCTTTCTAACACAGTGGAACCTCGGGTTACGTACCATCCTCCTTACGAATGCTTCGGGTAACGACCTCCGCTAACCCGGAAGTAGTACTTTACCTCAGGATGAGAACAGAAATTGTTCGGCGGTGGCACAGTGGCAGCGGGAGGCCCCATTAGCTAAAGTGGTACCTCAGGTTAAGAACGGTTTCAGCTTAAGAACGGACCTCCAGAACAAATTAAGTGCATAACCGGAGGTACCACTGTACTAGCTATTTGTTATTTAGCAACTTTTTTAAAAAAGGAGTACTGTACTTACATTAGTATTCCCCTGTAAAAATTACTGCAGATGCCTATGAGACCAAATGCTTTTCTCTCAACTCAAGTACACACCAGTACGCTTCTGGCGCCTTGATGCAGTAGACCTTGCCCACAAAATCTTATGCCATAATAAATCTTAGTCTTTAAGGTGCCACAAGACTCTTCATTGCTTTGTTGCAAGAGATAAATGTGACTGCCACTCTGGAGGTTGTCATCATTTGGTTGTTATTCATATGGGCTGCAATCCTACACACACAATGGATTTAATGGGATTTATGTCTTAATTGCTAGGCACAGCTCCGAACTTTAGAAAACCACTGGGAATAAAGGGAAACATGTCATCAGAGCAGATTTCTGCTCATGCGATAGGACTTCCCCTCCCAATCCTCTCCTTAGCCCTCCTTTCACAGTAGATCTGCTCCAGAAGTTTTCCCAACCCTCCAAAACAGATTTCGGAGTCTCCATTGTGCCAGTGGTGTCTATCCTGCTGGCTGATGAACACCGCTGGATTTCAGCCAATGAGATCATGGCTCTCAGTTAAAACAACACTGGAACAGAGTTGCCGCCTTCTAATCTGGGAAAGTATGGACAACCCAGCAACTATTCATGTCATCTATGAGCGCCTTGTGACCACAGATTAATCATGGATATCCAGTTGCTACCATTTAACGATTTGAATTATTAAATACGCAGTTGGAAAACAGGAACACTAATGGTCATTATAGCCCCTAATTAGCCCACACGGCAATTGGACGTTTCCCGAGTGAGGTTGGTAAACAAAATGACTATTCTGCGGATTAGATTTCTACAAAATGGTTACCCTTACAGTTTTTCAAACATACTTTTCAATGCTTCTGTTGCCTCCATGAATCCCACCCCTGAACATAAAGTGGACAATCCAGTGCCTTTCCTGTATGCGGCAATGAAGGGATAAACTCTGCACACTATTCTGGAAAAAGCTGGAGAGCTCAGAGACTCACAATTGGGCTACGCTGGAGAAAGCCGATTACTCCAGTGCTGGTTCAACTGTAAGGGCTGCCAGTTAATCTGGGCTCAGCCCAAGGTGCTGGTTATTACTGATTATGAATTCAGCCTAGGTCTAGCATTCATTAAGTAGAATGTGCCTTCATCCATTCTCACACACAGGCTCCCCGGACTCTCTAACTGGGAAATGGTACCTTGTTATCAGTTGCTGAATACTTAAAGCCAGATCCAACGTTTGTGTCCATCTTCTGACAACTGCCACCCCCCAATATTATATTCCTTTCAGAAAGCAACATTAAAAAAACCCTAAGCAGCTGAAGATGCCCTAAGCTCCACAAATTTAAGGCCCTGACACACAAATTTATATATACAAATTTAAATAATACTAAATAATACTAATACACTCCACAGCACAGCATCCATTTGGATTTGTAGTTCTTTCAAGACCTTTAAAGCCCTAAATGGCCTCAGTCCAGGATACCTGAAGGAGCGCCTCCACCCCCTTCGTTCAGCCCGGACACTGAGGTCCAGCGCTGAGGGCCTTCTGGCGGTTCCCTCACTGTGAGAAGCCAAGTTACAGGGAACCAGGCAGAGGGCCTTCTTGGTAGTGGCACCCGCCCTGTGGAATGCCCTCCCACCAGGTGTCAAAAAGAAAAACAACTACCAGACTTTTAGAGTACATCTGAAGGCAGCCCTGTTTAGGGAAGCTTTTAATGTTTAACAGATTATTGTATTTTAATATTTTGTTGGAAGCGGCCCAGTGTGGCTGGGGAAACACAGCCAGATGGGCAGGGAATAAATAATAAATAATAAATTATTATTATTATTATTATTATTATTATTATTATTATTATTATTATTATTTTAAAGGACATCGCCATTGAGGAGAGTGGTTTAGGGATGGGCTAGGGTTATGGCTGAACCAGGTCCAAGAGGATTAAGGGAGTGGAGTGGGATAGGATGGGATGGGAGAGGTCTTAATAGGCAACTTAACCTTATTAATCTCCAGAGCAGTGTTTCCCAATCTTGGGTCTCCAGCTGTTTTTGGACTACAACTCCCATCATCCCTAGCTAGCAGGACCAGTGGTCAGGGATGATGGGAACCGTAGTCCAAAAGCAGCTGCAGACTCAAGTTTGGGCAACACTGTTCCCACAGTTCATTTTTGATTCAGGCTAAGACAAGCCTAGCTACATCACCATTTCTCAGAAAGATGGAATTCTGTGAATCTCTATGTGCAGTATAAGCAAGTTTTGCGACATCATGTTACTCTTTTTCTCCTCCATCACCCCTTTATTTATCAACAGTATTTATAGTCCACTCTGTAAGTAAAATTCAGATCACAAAGAGAGACAGACCTGCTAAGGGTGTGCATAAAGACAATGGGAGTAACAGAAATAAAGCTTGGAACAATGGGTAGTTAATTGTATTCCCCCAGGTAGCTGCAAAGAGGCAGAGGTACAGCCACAATCAGCCCATGTTGTGAAGGCCTTTGACTGGCTACATGCCAACGCAGAGAGAGAAGCAGTAGCCTTAACCCTGTGTTATAACATAGAGAGGAGTGAGGACATCTATAAAATAAAGAATGGCAATAATTGGTTAAACCAGTGGTGGCTGCTGTATTAAACACTGCAGATGAGCACTGATCAATTTTGCATTTGCTTGCTTTTTGACATTTCAATTGCTTTTAATGTTCTGCTGCACTTAAATGTAGGTTTGTTTGCTTTTAACCAGTATAAAATAATCCAGAAACAAGGGCCCTGTAGTGTACAACTGCCCCCATTGCTTGCTACGAATTGAGAGTGCAACATCTGGAAAGCCACAGGTTTCTCTCTCCCCAGTGTGGACTGCCAGCAATAATGAGCTGCTCCCACAAACAGCTTCATATACAGGGGAAAATCTGGTGTTGTTGTATTGCCAAGTGACCGCTACACCTTGAGAGTCAGATCTTGCTCCAAAGGGGTGACATACACACACAAGCTGTGTTGCTGGGTTTTGTTTTTTTTAAACTCAGTGGTTTGTTTGGTTTTTAAAATCGGTTTTATTAAAAGATTTTCATGGGTTACAAAAGTACGTGCATTGTCTCTATTTTCAGGTTGTTTTGAGCCAGCAGGTGAAGAAAGGAGGCATTAATAAGATATTTGAAATGCTATTGTCTCATAGCACTATTGATGTTGTGTTTATTAGGGTGGCGCTGTGGTCTAAAGCCACTAAGCCTAGGGCTTGCCGATCAGGATGTCAGTGGTTTGAATCCCTGTGACGGGGTGAGCTCCCGTTGTTCAGTCCCTGCTCCTGCTAACCTAGCAGTTCGAAATCACGTCAAAGTGCAAGTAGATAAATAGGTACCATTCTGGCAGGAAGGTAAACAGCGTTTCCATGCACTTCTCTGGTTTCGCCAGAAGTGGCTTAGTCATGCTGGCCACATGACCCAGAAGCTGTACGCCGGCTCCCTCGGCCAGTAAAACTCCAGAGTCGTCCACGACTGGACCTAACGGTCAGGGGTCCCTTTACCTTTACCTTTTAGGGATGGAAGGCTCTGTTCATTTCGGTTTTCCAATCTTAAATTCGGTTAAAGTGGTACCTCAGGTTAAGTACTTTATTCGTTCTGGAGGTCCGTTCTTAACCTGAAACTGTTCTTAACCAGAAGACCACTTTAGCTAATGGGGCCTCCCGCTGCTGCCGCGCCACCGCAGCGCGATTTCTGTTCTCATCCTGAAGCAAAGTTCTTAACCCGAGGTACTATTTCTGGGTTAGCGAAGTCTGTGACCTGAAGCGTATGTAACCCGAGGTACCACTATATCCACATTTCTGCAGAAATTTGTAATTTTAAAGAAATCCACTGAAAATTCTTCAGCATTTTAGCACACATTTCTCATTTTTGTATGCAGTTTTGATTAACGTATACATTTTGGCAAGCTACTGGATGCACTTTTGTGCATTATTTTCATTCATTGTTATGCATATTTGCTCCTAATATATTCATTTTTGTAAAGAGATTTGAAAACTGCAACGCTGGAATCACTGAGGTGCTTTTGTAGGCACTGCAGTTTAGGCCCTCCCTTGGTGCCCAACATCTATAGGCCACATGAATAATAGTGGAGGATTTGATTCCAAGCTCTCTCTTTTTACTGAGCCAGAACAGTGCTCCCCAACAAACCATGAATTCTACTCCTCTAGAACTTTTTGTGGAAATAAGAACAGAAATTGACAAAGAAGAAGATGAAGGAATATTTCAAGAGGGACTGATGGTAGTGTATGGGAGCAAAGAAGGGGAGCTGGAAGAAAAACAATGAAGAGAGAGGAAACAAGGAAGAGGGAGATAGGAAGAAAAATAAATGGAAGACTTTGGAGTGAGGGAAAAGTAAGGAGAGACTCTTCTGCCTCCCCACCAGTGCCAGATTTACGTATAAACTAAACAAGCTACAGCTTAGGACCTCACTCTCTTGGGGTGGGGCCCAAAAAAATCACTATTAATATACTTCTTCTTAATTGTATTTTAGTTCAACAATTACTTTGATAAAATACATATTTTGTTATGTGCAAAAGGCTTTAGATACCTATTAGGTCCATAAATTACCATATAGCATAAATTCAACAAAAAAACAGTGACAATTTGTTGTTGACAAAGGACAGCTGGACATATAAAGGGCCCCATTACCTTCAGTAGCTTAGTGCCTCATCAAACTTAAATCCAGCCCTGCTCCCCACATTTTATTAAATATACTATTTGTATAGGTTTTGAAGAATTGAGATGAAGTTCTTTCTTTCCTCAACCTTTTTTTAAAAAGAAAAGTTAACTCCTTTTCTAAGCCCCCAGCTTCACAAAAACTTAAGTTTCCACTGCACTGCAGCTGCATGTTAGATCAGCTTTGTTTTGTGGGATCCTGGCTTTATCTACTGCTCTGAGAGGCAAGAACATGCCACAAGCATCCCGAAGTGATTTATGCATTGCTAAAGAACTAGTTAGAATGACAGCAACACAGGCACGAGGGTATCATGTAGCATTAGGACTTTTAACAGGAGATCTCATCTCGGGGCTCTTCTGCAGCTTAGCCAAAAATAAACCAGCACAGAACAAATACCAACCTTTGCATGGTATAATGATCTTACAATGACTCCAGCAGTCCCACTGAACTTCAGCTACAAATCCTTCGGAAATGAAAATCCTGTCTTTCAAACACAAAGATGATCCAGCTCCATATAAGCCCTTTCAAGAATAATTGACTTTAATGGGAGAAGTAATGAATTCTCTTATTACAAAAACAGTGGAACTTCTAGTTTCCTTTGCCTGGAGGAGGGATGGCTAAACAGTGACCTGCCAGATGATATTAAGGCTCCAATTTCTTCCCTCCCCCCTTTTTTATTACAAAATTTTAAAACAATTACCAAGCATGAAGTGTTGTCTTCCAGGACAAATACATATACAGATGTTAAGTCTTGTATGCAGCCATTCACTTGGCATCAAGACAGTCTTGGAAAATATTTTATGTTACAGATTAAGCTGTATTAAGCTGTATCCACAGGGTATATTTCAATCCAGAGCATTGAAACGATTTCTCCATAGTGGCTGCAGTGACTTCAAAGCAAATAGTGAGTCGGTTCTTTTATTTATTTATTGCATTATTGCATTTATTTTCCACCTGTGTCCAAGGAACAACAACCCCTAAGAAGCAGTGACTGGCCCAACGTCACCTATGAGATTCATGGCCGGCTTATGAAATGCTTGACTGCCGTAGTTGATTGCTTGGAATCAACTTGATCCCCTTCCCCTCTTTCCTCTTTCCTTTTTCCTTCTGTGATGGAACTCCTATTTGGGGACTTCCCTGGCTTTTTTCTGGCCCACGTAGGACCAGTCTGGATAGTTGGCCATGGTGAAGATTTGACGTTTTCATCCCCAAAGTTTTTGATTTGAGTTTCTACTGAAATGAGACTGCATTTTAATGCTGTATTTTAATCTTGTTTTAAGTTGTATTTTAATCAATTGTTTTAACCTGGTGTTAGCCGTCCTGAGCCCGGTCTTGGCTGGGGAGGGCGGGGTATAAATAAAATTTATTATTATTATTATTACTATTACTATTATTACAGCATTTGCAACAGGACTTGAACTATTCACTGACACATCTCAACATGAGAACCAGCCTTTAGGAAGAAATTTGCACCCATCTTTTTCACCGTCCAAATGAGCATTTGGATAACATCTGCGCCTTCCCCAAATGTACTGTACATCTATGTACAGCCTTCTCTTATCTAGTACCCCCTAGGTGTTTTGACCAGGTTGAAGAATGTTTGATCTAGACTGTAAACAATAACCACACATACCAAAGCTTTAGTAAATATACCTTCTCAGTAAGTGGAAAGTTTCCAGTTCCTTTTAGAGGATATAAAGAGGGGTCTCAGTCTAAGCAAAGAGACGAAACTTTTGCTCGTCAATCTCTCTTGAACCAAGCAAAGTGAGTTGGCACTAGCTTGCTCCCAACACTAGCATTTTTCTCTGGAATTGCCATCTGTTGTTTGCACACTCGCTTTGGAGGAAAATCTGGACAATGTTGCTAAATTACTGCAGTTTAGTGTTGCCTATGCTCTTCGTGCTGAACAGAAAAGGCGCTACTGAGGTTTTTTTTCCAGTTTCTGTGTCATTAACTAAAAGTTTCCTGTTTATGGGTCCTTCTCATTTTATTGCTTCCTCTTAATGATGAAGGGCTTCTATTGCCCCTTGAATAGCCTCTTTTAATTGCCCCATGTTAGCTTCTGTTCATTTAGGCCTATGGTAGGGGGAAAGCTTCAATTAGATTTCTTATTTTTCTTTTTCAAAAAAAGTATGGCAAAACAGCAGTGTAACAATAGAAAGGAAAAACAATGTACAGAAGTAATTATTTAACACACAGTGTTTTTCACATTTCTACACACATCCTTGAAATTGCTGGTTTTTCACCCAAAAATTGAAACTGGCAAATATTTAGTACATCCCTAAACAGTTGTGCTTTAGTAATATTATAAACTGGAGTCTAACCACTGTAATAATTTACTACTTTGGTGTTTCTGCTACTATGCACTCTGTAAAGATGGAAAAACAGGGGTTTGTAGTTCAGATAATTGCATGAATCTAACAGGGATTCCTTGCTACTTACACTATTATGACAATTTCTGTTACTATTTCGTATTTTGCTTGAACAGATGCACATAAAATATGTGACATAGCTCTTGTTTAGACACCTTACAGTCCAAGAATCAGTTTTCTTCCCTTATTTTATGTGGCTGTTGTTATTATTATTACTACCATTTTCAGCAAATCATCACTTCTCGGCCTTTTGGCTAAGATCCAATGACCATTTTCATAAAACCAATTAGGCAGCTGTCTTCAGCTGTGCCCCACTTTCTCAAGGATGCACAACCCCAACTGATTTGGTGGGCTTTGTTTTTTTTTTAGTAAATACATAAAACCTTTAAAACATGTGATACGTTCCTTGGATGGCTTATGCTGAGAAGCATCCGTCAGAGTTTGTTCCAAGCGAGGGGGATATTGCACAGGGCAGAATTTTTTAAGGAGCAGTATCCCCCTCGCTGTGGGTTAAACCACAGAGCCTAGGACTTGGCGATTAGAAGGTCGGTGGTTCGAATCCCCACAACGGGGTCAGCTCCCGTTGCTCGGTCCCTGCTCCTGCCAGCCTAGCAGTTCGAAAGCACATCAAAGTGCAAGTAGATAAATAGGTAGCGCTCCAGCGGGAAGGTAAACGTCGTTTCTGTGCGCTGCTTTGGTTCACCAGAAGTGGCTTAGTCATCTGGCCACATGACCCGGAAGCTGCACGCCGGCTCCCTCGGCCAATAAAGCGAGATGAGCGCCGCAACCCCAGAGTAGGCCAAGACTGGACCTAATGGTCAGGGGTCCCTTTACCTTTACCTATCCCCCTCGCTGCAGGACCTCCAATGGGGCAAAGCAGTAAGAGGCAACAGCCCAGACCAGAGCCCCAAGAACAGGGGTGAGGAACCTGGTACCCTCCAGATGTTGCTGGAACTACAAGTCCCATAATCCCTGACCATTTGGCAATGCTGGCTGGAGCCGATTGTGTCCCTGGGAGCTAGCGAAAGGGACTCGTAAACAGGGGTGTTGGCAGGATCTTGGTGAAAGAGACTGGAAAGAGTGAGCTTGTGTCTTTTGAATTAAGGCTGCTTGCCTGTCTGGGCTGTGTGGAAGCTTGATTGTGAGTTTGTTTGTGGGTGTGGCCATGTTCTCTGCTAGAGCACATGGTCTGAAGCGGAGGAGCTACTGCTGGAAGGAAGCCAAGTCGACTGAAACACACATATTGCTAGGCAGAAGTCTTCCAATGAGTTAATAGTCCAGTAGAACTCACGCTTTGGTGAGAAAAGAAAAAAGGAGATAGCATCTTTGATGTTGCTCAATGACAGGAACTGGTTTGCATATCATTTGAAGGTGGGACACCAAGCAAACTAGCATGCCTGGATACCTGCTCTAGTCTGAAATTGCCCCTGGCAATTCTGTCTACAGTCTTCAGCACAGGTGTCAGATGAAATCTGAAGGAGCAAGTTTTCCTTCATATTTTGAGAGTCAAGCACACTACTTATTCATTATACTTATATTCTGTTCTTCTCATTAAGAAACTCGAATGATTTACACCTGGCACTGGCTGGACAGAGACCTTCTTAGATTTACATAACACCATTATGTGCTGTTGGACTACTCTCCAGGCATGTGTTCATAATGTAGTCTGCTGATGCACTGACCAGTTCTCAGGCGTTATGGAAACCACCAAGCTTGAAAAGTTTGGTTAAGTGCCAAAGAAATAATCCAGTACTCAGAAAGAGAAATCAAAGTAAATGCTTATATGAAAATAGTAACGTGTACATGGTTCTGGACTGTCTAAAGCTTAAAAGAACATGCAAAACAAGTACATAATGCTACAGTCTTTATTTTCCTTTAACAAAATACACAAAATTCACTTTTATAGTCATTATTGTACAGGTATAAATAATGCGCAGTATTCAAGTACAGTCAAGTGTGGATATTCCTACGCTTTATGTAAACACAAACTAGCTTTCTATTTCACATGCTGTTAGCTCATCTGCTGTGCATATAGCCCCTAAAGGATATATCATACTTTGGACAACCCTTTAACAACCTGCATTCTCTCAAAGGAAAATAAAAAAGGGTTAGGAGTGACTAAGTTTTAGTTGTATTGACACTTTCGTACTGCTTATGATAAATACCTAAGCACCATTTCTCCTGTAAACATCTAGATATTCAAAATTCATTCAATACCTAAATATTAACACCCCCCCCAAAAAAACCTAAGTTTACTAAACCAAGAATTACACATCCTTTTAGTTATTTACAGCACTCTTTGTTCAATAACCAAATACTATATTTTAAATCACTTGCATGTAAAATACTCCATTTAGGCATTTTTAGGTTGTCTTTTTAGAAAGTATGCAAAACAAAAAAAGGAAGCTGTGCTTGGGTTTGACTTCAGCTAACTGGCACACTCTGAAGTGCTTTAACTTGCCCACACTCTTGCAACAAAATACCTCGTAGTACACTTAGCTTCAACATACAGTGGCAGTCTGAGCTCATGAGAGTGGCGACATTGCAGCTTTTGAAAGCAATCCACCTGGGGGGGGGGGGGAGTAACAGCTGAAAGAGCGTAGCTAAAAATAATTAGGCACTTTATTCTTCTGCTAGTGGTTCTTGTCGTTGGGAAGCTGGAACAGCAAACTCGGAGTCTGTGGTGGCAGTTTTGGCTTCGCTTCCTGGTTGCTCTTCAGCCGCTACCCCAACTACGTCACAGCTTTGGTCTTCAACAGTCAAAGCTTGGTCATCTTCCTGGTTTGTCTCAGTAAGTTGGGTGGCTTCTTCTAAAGGGTCTGCGTGAGACACAAAGTTTGATTACACTGATCATGTGATTACCGTATTTTTCGCCCTATAGGACGCACCGTCCCATAAGGCGCACCTAGTTTTTTGGGGGGGAAATAAAGGGGGGGGAATTATTTTTCCCCCAGCCCCCAAACAGGCAGCTCTCGGAAAGCCGTGGGAGCCCAGCGCTGGCTCCCGCTGCTTGCAGAGAGGTCCGCGAAGCCTGGACGCTCTGAGCTCAGCGCGCGCAGGCTTCAGCATGCAGGCAAGTCTCCGCAAGCAGCGGGAGCCCAGCGCTGGGCTCCCGCTGCTTGCGGAGAGGTGTGCGAAGCCTGGAGAGCGTGAGGGGTCGGTGCGCACCGATCCCTCTCGCTCTCCAGGCTTCAGCGAAAGCCTGCATTCGCCCCATAGGACGCACACACATTTCCCCTTCATTTTTGGAGGGGGAAAAGTGCGTCCTATAGGGCGAAAAATACGGTAATTTCTGAGGAAAATAGCAGCTTGTGGAATGTCAGGTTCACACAACTGATTCTTCCTTTCCCTCCTCCCCTCTGTAGGCCTTGAAAAGCCTCTCTGAAGACATCTCTGAGGCCTCTCTGAAGACATCAGGACAGTGTACAATAAATGGTGGGCTGTGTCATACAGGGCTGCAGTGGGAAGGGAGAAATCACCCAAAACGAGACAATGGAATTTTGATTCCTCCCCTTCCCCACATCCTTTTGTGCCCCCTAAAAATCTACTTTTGGGGTCTGGGGGATTCTCTGGAAGAGGGTGGGATGAGGTGTTTGTTGCAGGGGGAGGGGGGAAATTGGCAAACATCAGCCTCCTCCCCGCTTCTCCTAGTCAGATCCCTCTATTAAGATTGCTCTTTTGTTCATGGAAGGTAAAATCCGGATACACTGTGCTTTATTTTGCTTTCTTTTATTATGGGTAGCCTTGGAGACCTGTTACCAGGCAGAAAGGGTTATAAAAATAAAAGGGAAATTGATAACAGTTTGCATCAAATTGTAGAAGGTTACAAAGGTTTTCCACCATAAACCTTGTCATACATGGGCATTACATGCCATATTTGTTCATCTAAGAGCACTTGGTGGTGTGATCATTTCTGGATATGCTCTCAAGAAACTTCTCTGTTTAGAGCCACCTACAAAAAGATACTTTTACAAATAACAAAATACTTTTAAGGGAATTAATAGAGAGTGATAGTCTAAGCTACGTTCTTAGAATGTGGCATGCTCTTGTTAGCTGAACACAAGATGCTTACTGTATTTTCAAGCCTATAAACCATCTCAAAAGGAACTTTCTTAAATTAAAGTTGACAATTTGTCTTTGAACTACCCATTATTTTATTTTATTTTTTTTAAAAAGCCAAGTCAGTTTTACTAGATTTTCCTGCCCTGGGGAAAACAGCAAAACCAGCTTAACGAACAAAGGCAGGAACTTAAACCCCACCTCAACCCAATGACCTGGGGAAAACAATGAAATCTAACCATTCTGTGATCCAAATCCTTTAATTACACAGTGTAAATGCTAATATTGATACTAAAAAAACCCCCAAAAAGTAGAAGAACAGGGCTTTGTAAACAAAGAAAATTTAAGAGACCGATAGTCTTGCTAGATAGGATGGAAAGAATCTATTTTTCAAAAAGAAAGTGAATTAAGTTTGGATTCTACTAAAGCTGGGGTGGGGGGGCAGGACTGACTAAAAACATCCTTGGCAGCCAACTTTGAAAAACCAGCAAGGCAAAATATACCACAGGATGACCCAAGATCATCCTGTTCTTAGGAAATCAAGATGAGATATAGTATTGTGGTTGCTTTTGACTATGAGCAACACTCTTTCTGGCAAGATTGAATAAACAGCACTGCAAGGAAAAGCAAAATGCTTCAAATCCAATTGCCCTAATTACATTTTCTGGCAAATGTAGAGGAC
This sequence comes from Podarcis muralis, assembly GCF_964188315.1. Classification (NCBI taxonomy): domain Eukaryota; kingdom Metazoa; phylum Chordata; class Lepidosauria; order Squamata; family Lacertidae; genus Podarcis; species Podarcis muralis. The sequence goes on along the minus strand of NC_135655.1, from coordinate 114,747,420 downwards.
TCAATGCACACCTTCAGCCATTTCATTCTCTTCTAAGTTTTCTTCCTCCGACTGCAGTGGTTCAGTCGTGCTCTGTACCTCTGTAGGCTGCTTCTTTTCAGCACTGAAATCTGGAAGTCGTGGAGCTTGAGGTCTTGTTTTTCTTGCAGGATTCAGGAAGAAGCAGTAGGCACATCTAAATGCTGCACAAAAGTTTAATACAAGTGTATCCAGTTAGCTCACTGAACCTTAATGTGCTAACAGTGCAATGGCTGCAAGACTCTGAAGCATTAACTTGGAAAGGAAGAACAGCAAACTGATTTTTGTAGAAGCGGCACTGCACACTCTCACCTTCTCCCATTATCAATGACAACAACAAAGAAAGAAGAGTTGCTTTCTTACAGTAGGGCAAGTCTTTTCTCGGATTTGAAATTTCTGGTGCAGTTTTTCAAAAATCAAAGAAACACAGAGTTGGAAGGAACCCCAAGGATCATCTAGTCCAATCCCCTGCAATGCAGGAATCTCAACACAGTCCCCCATCCAATTTGAAACCATCTGGGAGCCTGCTTAGCTTTGCAAAAGTGTTAGACATTCCATTGCTACCACTAGGAGGGTTATCATTTGGGTCTTCTGTTCAAAATTCTATGTGCATGATCTTTTCTTTCACGTTAAAATAATGCATAGGAAGTAAAAAAGACTGGAGAAGGTATACGTTTAAGGCAACATTTCTCTTTTTTATTATTGCAACTTCTGCAGCCTTCCTTTCCTATAAGGAGCTCAAGGCAGTGTACATCTCCTCCCTATTTTATCCTCTCATTTTTATCAGTAGTACTCCTCACTTCTGCCTCCCACTAGCTCCAGGCCTTGGTGAAAGAAAGGTACAGGGGGGGAGGCATACAGGCTGCTGCAGCTGTAATTTATTTCACCATGTGTAATAGTTGTGTAATAGGGAGTGCTGGTGAGGGTGGATATGCTTTGGGACCCAACAACAACACTGAAGAGGGAGAGAGGGCAGAGGGATAGGCCCAAACACCTGGTGCTTGGTTTGTGGCTCCTTTGGCAACAGCAACTATCACCTGTTCCTTGCAGGTCAACCCCACTGCTTGTTCCTTGCTTACCTCGATCCACAAATTTGGGAAGAATGCCGTGGTAAAAATCGGGGGGGGGGGGGGAGAGACGGATAGCAACCCTGCATGACGGGGTGTTCCCCTGAGTTTGGGAGCCTAGGTCTTAAGGAGTGAAAGCTTCACAGGACAAGTGCATCAATCCATCTTTAACTATATTTTAACTATGGTCAGAAGCGCAAAAAGTGAAAGGCGCGACCTCTCTAACTTGCATTTCGTGGGTTGTATCCAATGTTGTGTGAGCATAATTCTGCTTGTGCAACAGAACTCTCCCTTCCTCTCCCCATGCTGCTACCCCACCCCCCATAAATGCTTCAGGAGTCCTCCAGCAATCTGGGGCAGATTTTGAAGACATGTTGGGGTTTGCAGAAGAGGAGAGGTTCCACTGAGCAGGACAGCAGTGTTGGATACGACCCTTGACTTTTAAGTGAACATTCAAAAACGGGAATGAGATATTGGTTCTTACTCAAATGTTTTGCATCACTCTTTGTAACTGACTCAAGTCAGTTGAGAGTTTGTATTCTGAAAGAGAAAATATTCAGAAAAACTGCCTTCACCCCGGTATGGCTCCCCTTTATCACACACACAGCCCAACAGGACAATGACAATAATCCACCAACAGCATACAAATCAATATGGCTAACCTGATCCAAAACACCCACCCACCTCACTCACACACGAAAACAAAGATCACCACAGCCAATCACAAGCAAACAATCACACCCTAGGCCAACCCCAACCTCTCTCACCACCAAAGGAACACAAGTGAACAACACAAGCACGCTGACACCAAACTCTACATACATTAAACATAATAGAAACACCGCCACCCAATCCCACCCTTATCCATCTTCCCTCTCTCCACCCCCCTTTCTCTTTTCTCTCCTTTTTTTATTTTTATTTTTATTTTCTTCTCCCCCTAATGCCTCAACAAATGAAACGGATTTGTAAAAATGTTACATGGGGGAAAATATATATGAGGCACTACACTTCTGTAAAACAAGAAAATCCTTAATAAAATATTTTAAAAAAAAGAAAAAAAAAGAAAAACTGCTTTTTTCCTTGCCAACCCTATGCCGTTGGCTGAAGTCTGAAGAACCACCACTTCAACAGAGAGCACATGATCCCATTCTGTTTTCTTTGCAGGTCATTTAGTGTGTGTATGAATGGGGGAAGCGGGGCAATCTATGCATGCGGATTTTGAACAGGCAAATTTAAGGATCGAAGTCACTGGTGTTACAAAAATTGTAATCCGTTTCCAAGAATGCACATTGTGGGTTTCTATAGGCAGATGTAACAGTTTACATAGCAACCGGAGAGGGAAGGGAGAGAGAGAGAGGCATCCCACTGTATATTTCTGGAAAAGAGCTCTCACCCTCATGCAGACACAAATCAAAGTGTCACAACTCTCAGGCAAACAACAGCCTATAAAATTTAGGCTACGTACTTTCTGCTATTTATATGCAGTATGGCTACTGCCTCATGAATCGAGATCAATTTAGCTGGGGGCGGTGGGGTGGGGAGAGCCGTTCAGGAGAGATTAACCCAAACTTTGACCACACATGCGTAATACAGGGCTTGAACAGTAAATGTATTAGCCCTCCGATAATTCAAGATCACATGAAATGAATGGGTTAAGCTGCCTCTCAGAGTCAAGAGCAAATGGGAAGAAACGCCCAAACGTCTTGAGATAATTTCTCTCACATTACTCGCAGATTGATTTTTGTTTGCCGAGAGGCGGCAAAATAAACATCTGTGTTCAATGAAGAGCTGTGCCTGTCTTAAGTTATTGTCAGCCGTAAAACTCAAGAATAGCCCCCGGAGTTTGTTCCCACTTCATCTCCAATGTCTCCCACAGGTTTCTCTGTTACGATAAATTTTGTTGAGGTTCTGGTAAAGTGAGGACCCAGATTTAAAAACAAAAACAAAAACCTATTAGGGTGCAGTTTCCTAGCCAAGTGCAATATGAAAGCATGCAGAGAAAGCAGCTTATTTCTACCACTCACTTTTGCACACATGTTCCTTGACCTGCATATTACAGAACTTTTTTTTTTAAGGATAATGGATTCTAAAAGGTATACACAAATGAATACCATAACATATTATAAGTACACAAAACTGAATACAAAAAAAGAGTTATGAGTACTTAAGCTTATAGATTTTAATGGCTCTAGCACTTTTAGGACACACTCCAATACGGAGTTAAGCAAGAACCAATATATTACATTCTGTAAATGCCTGAACGGACAATGTTGGCCAGGGAGACAGGAGGCTTTTTCAAGCAGAATATATGCATTTGTTCTTACCGATATATTCAAATTCCTCCTTCAAAGCCATTCCATTATGCGAGGAACACTGTTGGCATATAAGTGCATATCTAAAGAAGATGAGATCAGAGGTTAAAAACATTGGTTTAGCCACTTAATTTTAGTCATTAATATAATTTAGTCGTACTGCTGGATCACTTCAACAGGACTTGCACACCAGAAAGGGGGCATTGAAACTCAGAATTAAAATGGCACAAGCCCTTCTACACATTTTCACCTCCCACACACAGTTTAAATGCATGGAGCAGGGAAGTGGACTGCTAATGCCCCTTTGGGACATGATGTCATGCAGCCTTGCCCACATGCCCGGTGCAGCATCAGAAAAGGGAAACCTAGGCTTCCTCCCTGCATAATAATAATAATAATAATAATAATAATAATAATAATAATAATAATTTATTTATACCCTGCCCTCCCCAGCCAAGACCGGGCTCAGGGCGGCTAACACTGCATGCAGGCACCTGAGTGTGTAACCCTATTATAAATTTATTTTCACAAACGTATCACATTACTGCAAATTTAAAAGCTGCCATCTGAGTATTTTTAACTACACTGTGACTCGGCCACTTCAGACTCAAAATATTTTGGCTATTTGGTTTAAAGCACCATCAATCTGAATTGAAATCACAGCTAGGTAAAGTTGGTAAGATTCAAAACGAGGCAAAGTAATCGAAGAAGAAAAAATAGGAGGCAGAATATCTGAAAAGCCCTAAACAACTTAGGACTCAAATATCTGAAAGACCACCTCCTTCCCCACAGACTGCCTCGGGTGCTGCGATCGGCAGTGAGGGCCCTCCTGGTAGTTCCTTCACCCTTAGAGAAGGGTGGTTATGGCCCAGGAAAGGCATTCTCAGTGGTGGCCCCTAAGCTGTAAAATTCCCTCCCTACAAAGCTACATCTGGTACCTTCATGGTACAGCTTCTGGAGAATGCTGAAGACATTAACCCGGCTTTTGACACCTGAGGTGCGTATTTTTAGGATCCGCCTTATTTTTGTGATTTGTTTTAAGCAGTTTTTAATATTGTTTTTTAAATGCTCTAACCCACCCTGGGACCTGAGGGTAAAGGTTGGGTGAATGATGATAATAATGATAATAGCAGCTACAAATAACTCCTCCAATAAAACAATGCTTTATATAACTGATTTTATTCCAAGAACTGTCAGAAAGGTGCTTTAATTGACAGCCAATTAAAAGTGTGGTGATTAAGATTCTCTGAGCAGCGACATAAGTCATTAGAAAGCTACAGTATGACTACAATCCTATACTTGTTCACATGGGAGTAAGTTCCACTGAACCTGGTGGGGCTTACTTCTAAGTAGACATGTATAGGATTGCATTGTAAGCGCTCCTTTTCACATCACATTTATTACATGCTCCTCTTTCTGGAAGGAGCAATACTACCAAGAGGAAAAGCCATAGTGTGGGCTCCTCGCATCTGGGTTTGGGTTTCCGCAATTACCAGAGTGATGCAAAGAAGAAACCGCAGGAAACCTGAGAAGCAACTCAGAGTTATAACTTCAGAATTGAACATAATAAGTAACGTTTAACCTGTTCTGTGGACCATCTCCAACTAAGTATTCAACAATTCTGTCCAATGCTCCCCTTTCTCGAGGAAGAATAGGTCTTGCCAACGGAGGTCCTGGAGGATGAAGACCTGGAAGACCAAAATGGGATTGAGAGCAACCTACTGACTTATTGACCAGGAATAAGGACATTTGCTTCCAGTCTGTATGTTACAAAATGGAATAAAGCACCCTAACATGTATTAGAAATTAGCATTATATTCCTCTGCATTTCAATCCCATTATCAGATTTAATTCCGTATGTCAGTTCCTCAGGGTTATTTTTCTTGCGAACAAAAATACCACATGTAACAGGGAAATTGTCACCTTCTGTGAAGACAGATTTGGAAGGTTTTTTGCCTCCCTTGATAGCTGTTTACAGCAATGATATTGCCCTGAAGCTTCTTTCCCCTGAATGAAGTATGCCTCACTCTCTCAGTTCTGCCTGATATACACATTCCCTGAAACATACTGGATTTGTCACTTAGCAATCTATAACCTGTGCTTTGGTTCCCTCCAACCCAACCACGGAGCAGGCAAAACCTACTTTTTAGCCTCTATTTAGGAACTTAGCCAAATTTTAGATTTGTTATTTGAGACAAAACCAGGTGTCTATCTACACTGAGCACAGATTCACAGCACAAGCCTATACACGACTACATAACAAGTAAGTCCCACAGAATTCAATGTGACTTACTCCCAGGTAAGTTTGTATAGGATTGCAACCTACACTTTTTCTAGGGGCATGAACACTGTTGAGACTTTTGTATTACTTTCTGATGTTCTTAATGCAATAGAGAACTAGCACGGGGCAGTGGTTGGAATGTTGACTAGCACCAGGGAAACCAAGGTTCAAATCCATACTCATCATGAAGCTCAATGGGTGGCCTTAAGGCTAGCCACTCTCTCAGCCTAAACTACCTGGCATGGAGGGCACATAATGGTTGTATGGAGAGGTCCCTGAAACACACAGGGAGGAGAGAAGGCTCTCTGCCTTCAATCATTATGGCCTGATTCACATAAACCACCGTTTTGCAATGTGTGAACCCTGCTGCACAGCATCTTAACTATAATTTGCTTACTGCCAACGAATTACAGCATGAAGCCATGGTTTGTTGTTGGCTTACAAACCCTTAAATGACGTGGCATTATGTGAGAGACCTTTGCTTAACCATGGTTCGTTGGACCATCTCACCCGCATTGCTCACCAAAGGCGCAAAGCAAGAACAGCCAGAAAAGAAACCAAGCTTTGAAGAAACGAGCTAAGGTTTGCTTGATCACCTGTGGGACAACTTGCAGTTAACCTGTTCTTTGTTAAATCAACCATGGTCTAACATTAAGGGCAAACCAGACCTGCTCAAATTCTCTCAGTACCATAGGACATTCACGCTGATGTTCCAGATATTGGTGGACACCATCAACACCAGCCAGCATGGAAGACTGGAGTGGCCACAGATTGCTCACCCTACTTTTAAAAGTGTGCCGAATTGTGAGTTGGAGACTGCAACATTCATTAAGCTTTCGGTTCTATCCTAATTATCAGACATTTCAGATATTATTATTATTAATTGAATTCATATACAGTCATACCTTGGAAGACGAACATAATTCATTCTGGAAGTCCATTCGATTTTCAAAACGTTCAGAAACCAATGCACTGCTTCTGATTGGCTGCAGGAAGCTCCTGCAGCCAATCGGAAGCCACGGAAGCCCTGTCAGATGTTTGGGTTCCAAAGAATGTTCGCAAACCGGAACCCTCACTTCCAGGTTTGTGGTGTTTGGGAGCCAAAACGTTGGAGTACAAAGGCGTTCTGGATCCAAGGTACGACTGTACTGCCCTAAACCAGGAGGTTTCGGATGCGAACATATACGCATTTTGCACAAGTAAATACATGACCTAAACAATTACTTTAAACCAATTACATATAAAGGGAACATCATTACAAATAAGAGAGGCTTGGACTGGAATAAAACTGATTTTTAAAAAAGATTACATGCAAAACAATCCAATGTCACATATAAATATTTTCAGTATTATTAAGCATGCACACTTTGGAGGCAATCTCAGTTCAAAACAACCATAGGGCCCATCGTAAAAGGGCTGCCTCACTAATCTTAAAGAAGCCTGAAACCTAAGACCATGTGCCCCAAGAACCTCTCCAATTACTTGGCACACTAACAATTCTCAAACCACGCATCTTATTCCTCATGCTGATATGGACAAGAGTAATTAATATGAACATCAAAAGCAATCATTGTGGGCAGACTGGCCATTTCTGCAAAGCTTGGCAAACTCTCAACTACCTGCTGGTTATTAATTTTTAGACATATGGAAGCTCTGTGGTAATACATGTTAAATTGATTCTCTTCCACAAAGTATAATGTAATGAAAAAATGAATTATCTTTTCCAGTTTAAAGATAATTAAGTGCAGTCATATGCACTTCGGCTGATGTTTCTCACAAGACAGAAAGAAATCTGAATAGCAAGAAACTTGACTTTTATATTCTATCATGTTGCTTGGAACTTCTAAGTAAGTTGCACTTGAAAGACTACACTGAGAGACACTGAAATTCCTGCACCAGCAATAAACCTCCAAGTTTGTCATGACTTTTAACAATATGCTACAGAACTGAATTAACAGAGGGCACTTGTTTCTTAATTAACGTTACGGTTAAAAATTGCCATATTTGCCAACAACTCTTAATTAAAATAAGTAACCACCATTAATTACAGTTTTAAAAATGAATAATGAACCAAACCCTTGCGTCAAAGTGTACAATGCTATTTTTCCCCTCCCAAAAGCTATATAGCCTTCATATTTGCATTAGACTGGTAAAAACCTGCACTGCAGGATCAAAATTTTAATACAAAACTGTAGTCATAATCCACACCTTTCTGAACTTTGGGAGACAGGTGTGAAGAGATTCTACACAGAAATGTATCAGCCACCCTGTTGCCTGCAGCTGCTGCGCTGAGCACTCTTAAATGCATATGGTCATTCAGGGTGAAGTAAGGCCCTCTCATGCATCATAGTCGTACCTAGGTTTTTGAATGGAATCCATTCCGGAAGTCCGTTTGACTTCCGAAAATGTTTGAAAACCAAGGTGCGGCTTCCAATTGGCTGCAGGAGCTTCCTGTACTCATCGGAAGCCGTGTCGGACGTTTGGCTTCCAAAAATAGTTCGCAAAGCGGAACACTCACTTCCAGGTTTGTGGCGTCCGGGAGCCAAAACTTTCGAGAACTAAGCTGTTCAAAAACCAAGGTACAGTGGTACCTCTAGTTACAAACTTAATTCATTCCGGAGGTCCGTTCTTAACCTGAAACTGTTCTTAACTAGAGACGTGCTTTCGCTAATGGGGCCTCTTGCTGCTGCTGCGTCGCCGGCACATGATTTCCGTTCTCATCCTGGGGCAAAGTTCTCAACTCGAGGTAACTCTTCCAGGTTAGCGGAGAAGCGTTTGTAACTCAAGGTACACTGTATCACTGTATCTACTAGCCTGCTCCTCCTTTGGAAGCAAAGACTCCAACTCAACCTAAACCAGCATGGCAATGGTTAGGATTGATCAGGCTGCTGCCAGGTCATAAGTCCCTTGTTTCCTCCATCTCTAACACAACACCAGGGATTACAGTTCCAGAGGGAATTTCAAATAGGTAATCATTTTAATGCAAGGAAAAGCAGCAAATTAGACACAAGCTGAGTAAAAATTGCAGCTCCGACCTTCTCTCAGAATCTGACCCTCCTATCTGTAATTTCAACCCTAGGAGATTTGGAGGCAAAGGAAAGTGGGCAGGAAGCACACAATGACACACTGGGCACACATGAATAATTTTTTCATTAAGAGTTCGCTCACTACAGACTTTTACCACCCCATACACAACTGAACTGAAAAGTACATCTGCAAAACAGAAAATCAATCCAGCAATGAAAAAGGTTTAAAGTGCTTCTGAGTTTAGCTAGTAGTTTCAGCAGATACAAATTAAAAGTAAAATGTTTCAACAAGGTAACTGACGTTAACTCTCCCCTGTCCCCCGTTCATCAGTTTTCTACTTCAGAAAGCTCTGCTACCTAATACGAAACCTCTTTAGTTATTAAATATTTTATGTTTTAATCTTTGCAGCGTGAACTTTTTGGGGGAGGGCTTAGAATAAGCATTTGAATAAATGTCACAATGAAAGTTAAAAAATATGTCCAGGGCTTTGTAAGAAGCATGAATGAATTGCAAAAGTGTTTTCTTATATACCTGATTTATCTAAGTCTGGAGGGCCTGACTAAACCCAAGAACATAAAAAGGTATGCTATATTGTTGACTACAGAATACTGCAAAGTTTTATTACCATTTAAACAAAGAAGCCATAACAGTTAAATGAGCTCAGGCAATAGGTTTCAGTATCATAAGGTGCCAGCTGTAAAGAGTTATGGCTAATTGAATATGGAACTCCTGCTTAATCAGATAACGGCTCCTCTACTTCCAAACAAAATGCCATTTCCATACTGTCTGAAAACGGCCTGTTTTATTGGTAACCAGAGAAAATAATATAAACTGTAAACAACATTAAGTGCTCTGTTTACCCATTCCAGGCACGGGAGTGGCACGGGACCCGGGATGTCTTGGTAACACATTTGGCTGCAAGGGTGATGTAACAGATCTCTCAGGAGGTCCGCCCGGTGCCGAAATCTCTCTCTGCAAGCCAGGAGTTGGAGGCGCTGGGCTTGGTCCTTTTGGAGATCCCTGTTTAGGTGAAGCAGGGGTCGGGGGAGACACGTTGCCTCGCACTGGGGTCCGATGGCGAAGTTCTGACAGAAAAGCCACACGTTAATGCTTATTGTACCAAAATGACTCAAGACCTGCCGTTACTGTAAGTTAACCAAGGTAAGGGAAACATTTGTAAAGGCTACCCCCACCCACCCGCACACAAACCAGCTGAAGTGCAACAATACGTAGATCCGAGTTCTCAAATAGACCCTTTCTTGTAATTTGAGCCTACCATCTGGTTTCTAAACTCCCTCAGAAGTGGCTCTCACTTGAATGGCATTAATAAAACAGTTTAATTGCGTCTCTCAGCATTCTCTAACTAGCATAAAGGACCAGTTAATCTAGATTAGAATGTAAACAAATTAAATTATATTAGAACGTAAACAAAATGACCTCGAGGCCACTTATTAATTTTTCAAGCATTATCACACCATTCAGTCATTCTCAGGCTATTAAGAACCACAGCTATTTTGCACAAGTCCCACACCATTTTGTTCCTTTATACTACATTACAATTTACTAAAGATTTGCATTTTTCAATAGGAAAATATGCAATGAGGTGGGTGTTTGCATGCACCACTTTCGCTGGTTCATGGCTAGGCTTCTGTTGGAAAGAGTTGGATAGGTGTGCAAAAAGAACAGACACCTAGTTAGGAATGAGTTGTGTGTCATAAGAGTAGTTCAAGCCCAAAGGGAATTGTGAGTCTTGTTAAATCCTTCTCACATACATAGAACTGCCTTTGCCTCTGTGGGAATTTGCCATAGGTAATGAGTACTGAAGTAGACCTTAAGATGCTATCAATATGCTGATGGTGCCGCTCTGATCTGATCTGGTTGTGACTGGGGAACAGACATGAATGACGGACCCACTTGAAAAATATTCAGGACAAGACCAAGATAATGATTGCTTGGCAGGCTCCAACCTGAAGATTGCATGCACACTTCTTATTGACTAGCCACTCATTTAGATTTGCAGGCTTCAGTGTACACCACTGTATCTAGAACCTTTCTGCTGAAAAAGCTGTAATTCA